>NC_057802.1:612988851-613010166 GCF_018294505.1 Triticum aestivum | reverse complement strand
CCCCGTGGCGTTGCCTCTGGATGAACAGTGAGCGTTGCTGGGGGTTTGGATGAACAGCTCCCAGTGGGGGTGGATGAACAGGACCCCGATCGTTCGAGCTGGTTGGGGCTGGATGAACAGGACCCCGTGGAGGGCAGGATGAACAGTAGACGGTGGAGGGCTGGATGAACAGTAGCCCGTGGAGGGGTGGTTGAATAGGAGCCCGTGGAGAGGGCTGGTTGAACAGTAGCCGGTGGAGTAGCGGGCGGTGGAGGCTGGATGAACAGGAGCCCGTGGATGAACAGTCGCAGGTGGAGGCTGGAGGAGGTCGACGGTGGATGAACAGTAGCCCGTGGAGGCTGGAGGGGGTCGGCGATGGAGATGAACAGTATCCCGTGGAGTCCAGTTTTGCGGTATGCCACACCCCTCCCGATGAACAGGACCCCCGTTTCGACCGTAGCGCTCCAACACAAGTCCGTTTCCTTTGTTTTGCGGTACGACACACCCCTCCCGATCAACAGGACCCCCGTTTCGACCGTAGGAGGCCCGTTTCCTCCGTTTTGCGGTACGCCAGACCCCTCCCGATGAACAGGGCCCCGTTTAGAACGTGGTCGGTCGAACACAAGGCCGTTTCCTCCGTTCTGCAGTACGCCAGGCCTCGTTTCCATTGGCTGTTCCGTCCAAGCCGGTTGGCTCCCACGCGTTTCCTCTCGATGAACATGACGCATTCCGTTGGCTCCCCATTAACACGACGACAACGATGTTTCTCCGTTCCGACCCAGCCATGTACACGAGCCCTGGCCGTACGTACGCGCGAGTAGGCGTTCGAGATCCCGCCCGTATGTACATACGTGGCCGTATTTACTTTCTTGCACCCTGGCCGTTGTACGTACGTGTACATGCTACGTGCACGCCTCTGCTACGACACGTGCGCGCCTCTACATCGACCAGTATGTGCGTACACGTTCGCGACCAGAATGACACCGCTATGTACGCTTCGACCAGGTGGGTCCCGACTGTCAGGCACTTCCTTGCGTGCGAAGATGTAGCTGGTGGGTCCCAGTAGTCAGGGGGAAATGTTTTTTTCGCGAAATACGGTGGCCCGTCCGGTGGGTCCCCGCTGTCAGGTGGAGGAATAATTATTTAGCGCGTAATAAGGAGGCACTTCCTTGTTGCGGCCGTGGACCCAGCTGTCAGCCTCTCCACGTACAGTCCACGTCCGATGGAAGCCGTTCCTTGACCACATTGACCACGCCGCACCGAGAGCACCAGGGCGATGGACGATGGCGAGGCCTAGGAAGGGGATGACGCGGAGCTGGGGAAGACGCGGCAGTGGAAGCCCACGCGTAGAGGAGTATGAGGGTTCACTGGTTCGCTGCGGTGTGAGGCTGCCGTCGCCGCAGAATAACAGGGGGTGTGGGTGAGTAAAGGGATGGCCTGGCCAGCGGTGGGAGTAGTAGGGGGCGGTGAGGCCTCCGCCGCATCGCAGCCGGCCACGGGAGGCAGGAGCACGAGGCACGACCGGCGCTGCTTTGGGCGGCTGGAGCAAGAAGACCAGAGGTTGATGAAGCACTACGGCCGTTGGATGGACATCGTATGGTCACTGGAGCTAGAATCGTGCATATTGACTAAGTTGACAAAGCCCTTCGTCCCCGTCAACTTAGTAGGCCCACAAGTCAGCCTCCACTGTACTGGGTCCTAGCTAGCAGGGGGAGTATTCATTTTTTTGCGTAATAAGGAGGCACTTCCTTGCGTGCGAAGATATAGCTGGTGGGTCCAAGCTGTCAACGGCGGTAACATTTTTTTCGCGAAATACAGAGGCCCTTTTCGATGGGTCCTAGATGTCAGGTGGAGAAATAATTATTTTGCGCGTAATAAGGAGGCATTTCCTTGCGTGCGGCCGTGGACCCAGCTATCAGCCTCTCCACATACAGTCCACTTCAGATGCATGTCGGTCGTTGACCAGGCCGCGCCGAGAGCACTAGGGCGGTGGATGACGGCGAGGCCTAGGAAGGGAACGACACGGAGCCAGGGAAGACTCGGCTGTTGTTTCCCACGCGGAGCGGAATACGACTGTACAAGGGTTTACTGATTCGTCTGCCGTCGCCGGAGAATAACAGCATGTGTGGGTGAGTAGAGGGATGGCTAGGCCAGCGATGGGAGTACGGTGGGGCGGTGAGGTCTGCGCGGCAGCATAGCCGGCCGCGGGGAGGAGGGAGCAGGTAGTCCCGCCGGCGCTTGTTTGAGCGGCTGGAGCAGGAAGAGCAGAGATTGAAGAAGCACGACGGCCGTTGGATGGACATCCAACAGTCACTGCTTGCGCGTCAAACTTTATTTTAGGAAAGCCTCAAATCTGTGAAAAACATCATACAACCCATCTGCCATTATTTCTAATAATTTACAGCCCATTTGCTAATTCCTAAGGTTTTTTTTGGAGCCCATATTCTTTTTGTTAGCATTACAGCCCATATTGTGGCCATGGTTAAAAAATTATACGAAATTTTGCATATTTCGGTGCGGTTCAAACTGTTTTTAATCCCGAAATTTCGAGTCACATTCAAACTGATTTTAAAAATAAATGTATATCAATATAAAATCCAACAAATTGTCCACGCATAAAAATCAATGCAATTTAAAATCTCGAAAGGAAAAAAAGAAATTTGAAACTAATTGTCGGTTTGATGTGTTTTAAAAATGTACAGCCCATTTCTCATTACTGATAGGCCATTTTCTCGGCCAGACGAATGAAGCTCTCCTCGTCTTCAAAGATTTGCAGCCCAACAGGCCTGGCAAAGCGACTTACTTGGCAAATCACAAAAAAACTGGGCTGTGGCCGTGGACCCAGTTGTCAGCCTCTCCATGTACAGTACTCTTCCGATGGAAGCCGGTCGTTGACCACATTGACCACGCCGCGCCGAGAGCACCAAGGCGGTGGACGACGGCGAGGCCTAGGAAGGGGACGACGTAGAGCCGGGGAAGACGCGGCAGTGGATGCCCATGCGGAGAGGAGTACGTGGGTTCACTGGTTCGGCTGTGGTGTGAGGCTGCCGTCGCCGCAGAATAACACGGGGTGTGGGTGAGTGGAGGGATGGCCTGGCCAGCGGTGGGAGTAGTATGTGGGCGGTGAGGCCTCCGCGGCAGCACAGCCGGCCACGGGAGGCAGGAGTAGGCGACACGACTGGCGCTGCTTTGGGCAGCTGGAGCAAGAAGACCAAAGGTTGAAGAAGCACTATGGCCGTTGGATGGACATCGTATGGTCACTGGAGCTAGAATCGTTCATATTGACTAAGTTGACAAAGCCTTCTGTCCCCGTCAACTTCGTAGGCCCACAAGTCAGCCACCCACCATGGTAGGTCCCAGCTAGCAGGGGGTTTTCATTTTTTTGTGCGTCATAAGGAGGCACTTCCTTGCGTGCGAAGATATAGCTGGTGGGTCCAAGCTGTCAACGGCGGTAACGTTTTTTTCGCCAAATACTGAGGCCCTTTTCGGTGGGTCCCAGATGTGAGGTGGAGGAATAATTATTTTGCGCTTAATAAGGAGGCATTTCCTTGCGTATGGCCGTGGACCCAACTGTCAGCCTCTCCACGTACAGTCCACTTCAGATGCATGTCGGTCGTTGACCACGTTGACCAGGCCGCGCCGAGAGCACCAGGGCGGTGGACGACGGCGAGGCCTAGGAAGGGAACGACACGGAGCCAGGGAAGACTCGGTTGTTGTTTCCCACGCGGAGCGGAGTACGACTGTACATGGGTTTACTGATTCGTCTGCCGTCGCCGGAGAATAACAGCAGGTATGGGTGAGTAGAGGGATGGCTAGGCCAGCGATGGGAGTACGGTGGGGCGGTGAGGCCTGCGCGGCAGCATAGCCGGCCGCGGGGAGGAGGGAGCAGGCAGTCCCGCCGGCGCTTGTTTGAGCGGCTGGAGCAGGAAGAGCAGAGATTGAAGAAGCACGACGGCTGTTGGATGGACATCCAGCAGTCACTGCTTGTGCGTCAACCTTTTTTTTAGGAAAGCCTCAAATCTGTGAAAAACATCATACAACCCATCTGCCATTATTTCTAGTAATTTACAGCCTGTTTGCTAATTCTTAAGGTTTTTTTGGAGGCCATATTCTTTTTGTTAGCATTACAGCCCATATTGTGGCCACGATTAAAAAATTATACGAAATTCTGCATATTTCGGTGCGGTTCGAACTGTTTTTAATCCCGAAATTTGGAGTCACATTCACATTGATTTTAAAAATAAATGTATATCAATATGAAATCCAACAAATTGTCCACGCATAAAAATCAATGCAATTTAAAATCTCGAAATGAAAAAAAGAAATCTGAAACTAATTGTCGGTTTGATGTGTTTTAAAAATGTACAACCCATTTCTCATTACTGATAGGCCATTTTCTCGGCCAGCCGAATGAAGCTCTCCTCGTCTTCAAAGATTTGCAGCCCAACAGGCCTGGCAAAGCGACTTACTTGGCAAATCACAAAAAAACTGGGCTGTGGCCGTGGACCCAGTCGCCAGCCTCTCCACGTACAGTACTCTTCCGATGGAAGCCGGTCGTTGACCACATTGACTATGCCGTGCCGAGAGCACCAAGGCGGTAGACGACGGCAAGGCCTAGGAAGGGGACGACGCGGAGCCGGGGAAGACGCGGCAGTATATGACCATGCGGAGAGGAGTACGAGGGTTCACTGGTTCGGCTGCGGTGTGAGGCTGCCGTCGCCGTAGAATCACTGGGGGTGTGGGTGAGTGGAGGGATGGCCTGGCCAGCGGTGGGAGTAATATGTGGGCGGTGAGGCCTCCGCGGCAGCACAGCTGGCCACGGGAGGCAGTAGCAGGCGGCACGACCGGCGCTGCTTTGGGCGGCTGGAGCAAGAAGACCAGAGGTTGAAGAAGCACTATGGCCGTTGGATGGACATCGTACGGTCACTGGAGCTAGAATCGTTCATATTGACTAAGTTGACAAAGCCCTCTGTCCCCGTCAACTTAGTAGGCCCACAAGTCAGCCACCCACCATGGTGGGTCCCAGCTAGCAGGGGGTTTTCATTTTTTTTGTGCGTCATAAGGAGGCACTTCCTTGCGTCCGAAGATATAGCTGGTGGGTCCAAGCTGTCAACGGCGGTAACGTTTTTTTCGCGAAATACAGAGGCCCTTTTCGGTGGGTCCCAAATGTCAGGTGGAGGAATAATTATTTTGCGCTTAATAAGGAGGCATTTCCTTGCGTGCGGCCGTGGACCCAGCTGTTAGCCTCTCCACGTACAGTCCACTTCAGATGCATGTCGGTCGTTGACTACGTTGACCAGGCTGCGCCGAGAGCACCAGGGCGGTGGACGACGGCGAGGCCCAGGAAGGGAACGACACGGAGCCAGGGAAGACTCGGTTGTTGTTTCCCACGCGGAGCAGAGTACGACTGTACAAGGGTTTACTGATTCGTCTACCGTCGCCGGAGAATAACAGCAGGTGTGGGTGAGTAGAGGGATGGCTAGGCCAGCGATCGGAGTACGGTGGGGCGGTGAGGCCTACACGGCAGCATAGCCGGCCGCGGGGAGGAGGGAGCAGGCAGTCCCGCCGGCGCTTGTTTGAGCAGCTGGAGCAGGAAGAGCAGAGATTGAAGAAGCACGACGGCCGTTGGAAGAACATCCAACAGTCACTGCTTGTGCGTCAACCTTTTTTTAGGAAAGCCTCAAATCTGTGGAAAACATCATACATCCCATCTGCCATTATTTCTAATAATTTACAGCCCATTTGCTAATTCTTAAGGTTTTTTTTGAACCCATATTCTTTTTGTTAGCATTACAGCCCATATTGTGGTCACGATTAAAACATTATACGAAATTTTGCATATTTCGGTGCAGTTCCAACTGTTTTTAATCCCGAAATTTCGAGTCACATTCAAACTGATTATAAAAATAAATGTATATCAATATAAAATCCAACAAATTGTCCATGCATAAAAATCAATGTAATTTAAAATCTCAAAATGAAAAAATAAATTTGAAACTAATTGTCGGTTTGATGTGTTTTAAAAATGTACAACCCATTTCTCATTACTGATAGGCCATTTTCTCGGCCAGCCGAATGAAGCTCTCCTCGTCTTGAAAGATTTGCAGCCCAAGAGGCCTGACAAAGCGACTTACTTGGCAAATCACAAAAAAACTGGGCTGTGGCCGTGGACCCAGTTGTCAGCCTCTCCATGTACAGTACTCTTCCGACGGAAGTCGGTCGTTGACCACATAGACCACGCCGCGCCGAGAGCACCAAGGCGGTGGATGACGGTGAGGCCTAGGAAGGGGACGACGCGGAGCCGGGGAAGACGCGGCAGTGGATGCCCATGCGGAGAGGAGTACGAGGGTTCACTGGTTCGGCTGCGGTGTGAGGCTGTCGTCGCCGTAGAATAACAGGGGGTGTGGGTGAGTGGAGGAATGGCCTGGCCAGCGGTGGGAGTAGTATGTGGGCAGTGAGGCCTCCGCGGTAGCACAGCCGGCCACGGGAGGCAGGAGCAGGCGGCACGACCGGCGCTGCTTTGGGCGGCTGGAGCAAGAAGACCACAGGCTGAAGAAGCACTATGGCCGTTGGATGGACATCCTACGGTCACTGGAGCTAGAATCGTTCATATTGACTAAGTTGACAAAGCCCTCTGTCCCCGTCAACTTATTAGGCCCACAAGTCAGCCACCCACCATGGTGGGTCCCAGCTAGCAGGGGGTATTAATTTTTTCGTGCGTCATAAGGAGGCACTTCCTTGCGTGCGAAGATATAGCTGGTGGGTCCAAGCTGTCAACGGCGGTAACGTTTTTTTCGCGAAATACAGAGGCCCTTTTTGGTGGGTCCCAGATGGCAGGTGGAGGAATAATTATTTTGCGTGTAATAAGGAGGCATTTCCTTGCCTGCGGCCGTGGACCCAGCTGTCAGCCTCTCCACGTACAGTCCACTTCAGATGCCTGTCGGTCGTTGACCACATTGACCAGGCCACGGCGAGAGCACCAGGGCGGTGGACGACGGCGAGGCCTAGGAAGGGAACGACACGGAGCCAGGGAAGACTCGGCTGTTGTTTCCCACGCGGAGCGGAGTACGACTGTACAAGGGTTTACTGATTCGTCTGCCATCGCCGGAGAATAACAGCAGGTGTGGGTGAGTAGAGGGATGGCTAGGCCAGCGATGGGAGTACGGTGGGGCGGTGAGGCCTGCGCGGCAGCATAGCCGGCCGCGGGGAGGAGGGAGCAGGCAGTCCCGCCGGCGCTTGTTTGAGCGGCTGGAGCAGGAAGAGCAGAGATTGAAGAAGCACGACGGCCGTTGGATGGACATCCAACAGTCACTGCTTGTGCGTCAACCTTTTTTAGGAAAGCCTGAAATGTGTGGAAAACATCATACAGCCCATCTGCCATTATTTCTAATAATTTACAGCCCATTTGCTAATTCTTAAGGTTTTTTTTGAAACCCATATTCTTTTTGTTAGCATTACAGCCCATATTGTGGCCACGGTTAAAAAATTATACGAAATTTTGCATATTTCGGTGCGGTTCGAACTGTTTTTAATCCCGAAATTTCGAGTCACATTCAAACTGATTTTAAAAATAAATGTATATAAATATAAAATCCAACAAATTTCCACGCATAAAAATCAATGCAATTTAAAATCTCGAAATGAAAAAAAGAAATTTGAAACTAATTGTCGGTTTGATGTGTTTTAAAAATGTACAGCCCATTTCTCATTACTAATAGGCCATTTTCTCGGCCAGCCGAATGAAGCTCTCCCCGTCTTGAAAGATTTGCAGCCCAACAGGCCTGACAAAGCGACTTACTTGGCAAATCACAAAAAAACTGGGCTGTGGCCGTGGACCCAGTTGTCAGCCTCTCCACGTACAGTACTCTTCCGATGGAAGTCGGTCGTTGACCACACTGACCACGCCGCGCCGAGAGCACCAAGGCGGTGGACGACGGCGAGGCCTAGGAAGGCGACGACGCGGAGCCGGGGAAGACGCGACAGTGGATGCCCATGCGGAGAGGAGTACGAGGGTTCATTGGTTCGGCTGCGGCGTGAGGCTGCCGTCGCCGCAGAATAACAGGGGGTGTGGGTGAGTGGTGGGATGGCCTGGCCAGCGGTGGGAGTAGTATGTGGGCGGTGAGGCCTCCGCGGCAGCACAGCCGGCCACGGGAGGCAGGAGCAGGCGACACGACCGGCGCTGCTTTGGGCGGCTAGAGCAAGAAGACCAGAGGTTGAAGAAGCACTATGGCCGTTGGATGGACATCGTACGGTCACTTGAGCTAGAATCGTTCATATTGACTAAGTTGACAAAGCCCTCTGTCCCCGTCAGCTTAGTAGGCCCACAAGTCAGCCACCCACCATGGTGGGTCCCAGCTAGCAGGGGGTATTCATTTTTTTTGTGCATCATAAGGAGGCACTTCCTTGCGTGCGAAGATATAGCTGGTGGGTCCGACCTGTCAGCGGGGGGAACGTTTTTTTCACGAAATACAGAAGCCCTTCCAGTGGGTCCTAGCTGTCAGGTGGAGGAATCATTATTTTGCGTGTAATAAGGAGGCATTTCCTTGCGTGCGGCCGTGGACCCAGCTGTCAGCCTCTCCACGTACAGTCCACTTCCGATGGATGTCGTTCATTGACCACGTTGACCAGGCCGCGCCGAGAGCACCAGGGCGGTGGACGACGGCGAGGCCTAGGAAGGGAACGACACAGAGCCAGGGAAGACTCGTCTGCCATTCCCGGAGAATAACAGCAGGTGTGGGTGATTAGAGGGATGGCTAGGCTAGCGATGGGAGTACGGTGGGGCGGTGAGGCCTGCGCGGCAGCATAGCCGGCCACGGGAGGAGGGAGCAGGCAGTACCGCCGGCGCTTGTTTGAGCGGCTGGAGCAGGAAAAGCAGAGATTGAAGAAGCACGATAGCCATTGGATGGACATCCAACAGTCACTGCTCTCGTGTGCATTATTTCTAACAATGTACAGCCCATTTGCTAATTCTTAAGAATTTTTTTGGAGCCCATCTTCTTTTTGTTAGCATTACACCCCATATTGTGGCCACGGTTAAAAAGTATACGAATTTTTTCATATTTCGGTGCGGTCAACTTTTTTAATACTGAAATATCGATTCACATTCAAACTATTTTGAAAAATAATTTATATAAATATAAAATCCAAATACTTATCCACGCATAAAAATCAATGGAATTTAAAATCTTGTAATAAAAAAATTGAAACTAATTCCAGGTTTGATGTGTTTTAAAAATGTACAACCCATTTCTGGGCAGACCGAATGAAACTCTCCTCGTCTTGAAAGATTTGCAGCCCAGCAGGGCTGATAAAGCAAGTAGGCCTCGTTTGGGTATTTCTTTTTAAAAAATAGAACTGGGCTAGCCATTTTCAGCAAGAAAAAAACACAACTGGGCTCATGATGTGGTAAACATAAATAAAACCCTGGCTAGACGGGCCACAGCCCCCGCACAGCCCCGTTGTTACCCTGATCCGTTGCTGAAACTAGTATAAATAACTGGTTGGGATTTGTTAGTTGTTACAATATTTCACTCTAAATTAAACGACTGACAAGCCATTTGCCATGCTTCAAAGAAAATATGACAGTCACAGCCGAGTTGAAAAGGGCAAGAACATCTAACTCCAGCTTACAAACTGTACAAAAGCACGAGGGTTAATTGTTCATCATGTTTACAAAAAAACCAGGTTGAAAAGGGCAACAACATCTAACTCCAACACTGTTTTTTGCAGTCACAGTCAAATGGATCGGTTAGGTCCATAGAATGAACATCCTGGGTCGTAAAATTTACTGGATTATGACCACAATATGTTGTAAATAGAAGCCCGACATGTTCAGAAGCTCTTTTGCCCACCTGAAACTCCTTTTTTTCCTCTTCCACATACCCATCCGTCAAAACCATGCTGCAGATAAACTTAAGCCTGATGGACAATAGTAACCTCTCATTCAGCAGGAAGAATGTGACAAATCTAGTGTTTGCACGGTTGGCTACATATCGTTCGAGCGTTATTGTCTTCAATCGAATCTCATGAGAAGTGAAAAAATCCCGATGCTTACGAATCCACCGATTGGTTATAACTTTCTTACCCCGTCATGTTGCCTAAATAGACATGAAGATTGAAATCAGTTAAGGTCTACAAAAAGAGTGTCGAAAGGGCAACAGCTGAACGGTTAATTCTAGTACACTATATGCGGGCTTCCAATGTGCGTGAAATTATCACCTTTATATACAACTTCTCCAGACATGGAAAGCATTGCAGCAAGCCAATAATCTTGTTCAGATCAAAACTGTTCATTTGGATATGTAAGATCTTGACAGAATCCAGCACCATTGATAGGCCATCCATGGAGAAACTCTTCATTGAGCATAGAACATAATATTAGTACAAAATGTGTACTCCAAGATGACATATAACTTATGCGCAGAAATTTAAAATGCAGCTTATGGTTACAAGTGTAGATGATAATGTAAAGTACCTGAAGAACTGTGGAGCCAAACACCATATTGAAATGAGCACAGAGATCATGTATTACACCCAAGGTCTCCAGGTTAGGCGCAGAGAGGACGGTTATTTGCAACGGTGAATAACTATAATTAATGATCAACCTTTGAAGTGAAGGGGCACCTTGGATGATGAGCTGCTTTCCATCAAAACAAATTCCAATTCTTACAAGGTTAGGCGACTTTATTTGGAGACAACCGATTCTAACTGTGAAAACAAGCACCAAGCACTCCAGGGCAGGGCAACTGGAGTGGATGATGCTGTGCAATGAGGCCTCCGATATACGAACCCGCACAAGTGAAAGTTTCTTCAGAAATGGGAGTCGAAGGTTTAGTACCAGATTGTCTGGTAGGTCGCACAGCGCAAAGGTGGCGGTGTGGAGAGAGGAGGAAAACCGCGAGATGGACATCGGTGCTGAGGGCACAAGTAGATGTCGTTCGGTATATGGTAGGTGATTTCCAGGGGAATAGTAGAACTCAAGCAGCTGTAGTTCTGTGAATTCAGGGGATTTCAGCCAGGCGTCCACCGTGCAGGGCATGGTATGCTTGCTCAGGTAGCATGACGGGATGCAGAGGCTTTGAACGGAGCCCTGGTGGGAGGAGATGATGGCTCTGGGGATTTCAAAATCATTGAAGAGAGATAGCTGACGACAGTCGAGATTAAGGGGCACGGCGCGCCATAGAGGGCGCCACCGAATTGAGAGGACTTGGGTGCGGCAGCAATCCTTGGTGGGGAGAAGCGAGATGATCTCCCCAAGGACGGCGTCTGGGAGATCGCTGATGCGGTCCACCTGAGATTCTACGGGTTCCTGGGATCCGGTGGGGGCGGGGTCGCCGCTTCTCCCTGCGATGCCGGGTGCGGGATCTACAACAGGCGTCGCCGCTGGCGGGAGACTCATCTTCTTGGCGCTGGGGTCAGCCGACTCCATTTTCCTCGAGGGCGTCGCGTCGCGCTCACGGATTTTAGCAGAGTAACGAATGAAGAGCCTAGTTGTAGTGCGAGTGAAGAAGAAGGGGAGCTGGGGTTTTTCTGTAGTAGTGAGGAAGAAGGGGAGCTGGGGTTTTCTGTAGGAGTGGGGTGAGGAATTTGGGGGTACGAGTGGAGCGAGCTGACGTGAGGTGGTGGGAGTGAGGAGGAAGAAGAACACCCAGATTTTTTTGGGGGGCGGTGTGCTGGGTGTGGGTAGCGCCTCTCATTCAGTAAATATATGGACTTTTGAATTGATTTTACTATTTACTAGTGTGGATGGGCTGTTTTGTCTTGGGCCCAGAGAAACAATTACTACTAGTACAGTGGAGACACTCTACAGCTACCCAGAGAAACAATTACTACTAGTACAGTGGATACAATACCGCTTCTGGCTCCTCCTAGGTCATCGAAACGTCTCCCTCTACTGAATGTCGTTATACTTTTGTTCACCGACATGCGGGCCATGCAGCGCGCGGGCCCAAATGCCATCCACCAAATTAGAAGGCAGTATGCAGGCGGAGAGTCACCCCGGTCGTAGCGTGGCAATAACGAGCCGTCGTATCACAAAACCCCACCTCCCCGCAGTCTAAGTTTGACGGACGAAGCAACCATCATTTCACTCTTCGCTGAATCCCCTTCTCCCTCGCCGTCTTCAAGAAAGGCAACACTCGCATCTGCCACTGTTCTTCTCTCCCAACGAAGGGAAGGTAAGCGGATCCGTGATGTTGGTATATTTTCGTTCAGAGAAAAAAAAAAGAACTTTTGCAAAGCAGTAACCGATCCTCACTCTCTTTTTTGTTTTATTGTCATTGCGATTGTGTTTTCCTTTCAGTGGTCTCCTAGTATTCGTCAGTTTCATGATGGACAAAGGAGAACCAGGCAAAGATCTGCCGATATTGGAGCAGACGCGGGAGGCCGATCCCCACGAGACAGAGAGCTCCTTAAACTCGGCTTCATAAAAAACTTGAAAAGCATATGTTAAGCAATTTTATACATCTCAATGATTCATAGAAAATAACAAACATATACTAGTTAATAGCAAAAGACAAAGTTGTGAGAAGGTTTACAAATCAGGAAAAAACAAGCAAGGCTTCTCTGAGCAAAGGGCCTCCCGGCAGGCTTAAATTTCCTGGAGTTCACTCTGGTTTTTTCTTGTTGCCACCATCCAGGGTTAGGTTCTCTCATTCCAGAATAACCAATTATAATTGTGTTCTCAGTTGGAATGCTGAACTAAACCATGCAGTGTACTGACCAGCCGAAAGTCTTGTGCATTCTACTAAATTTAAGCGCCGCTATTTGCAGAAATAAGTAGACCACAATGCCTCTTGTCCGCGCACCTGTCCCAAAAACCTCCATGCAGCCGTGCCAGCTTGTCCTCGGTCCATGGATGAACTGGAGGAAAGTGCATTCCGGACTAGGATGCAGATGTTTTCGCTCATCCCTACACTGCAATCAGGAAGTAAAACGTATGAATCATCTTCTTTTAGATTGCGTTGGTCATTCTACCTAGTAACTACCAATGTAGGAATACCTGGAAGACGGGTGGTTAGACGACGACAACGAGGGATAGCCATCTCATTTTGCGCAGTTCTACTAAAACTGAGGTGTGTGCTTTTGATTGCGTGGATAGAAACGATACGAAGACAGACATCCCGAAACGATATGGAGACAGACATCCCTTTTTGCGCAAATACGAAATACAGTTATTTAAAGAGTGACATATATTTGCAGTGGCGTATGATTAACAGCAGCATCTATTGTGTTATAATTGGCACTAGATTGACAGTATGAAAGTGTCCTTAAGTAAGTGTTAGCAACAGCCACTAGATTAACATGGAGAACAATAGCATTAGTATTACTGTCATGAGAGTAGCACATGGTCAGTAAATGTGCAATCAAATTTGTGCAGTTCCACTGGGATGAAGCAATGTTAGCGGTGTGAGATTTAAGTGTAACTACAAAAACAAAATTCATGGGAAATAAAGCAAGACGGAAGCACTTCATAAAATGGTGGTGGCATTGCTTCAATTTATCGACGGCACTAGACCATTACTTATAGTGACATTAGGTGGCATTGCTTAATGCTTCATGTGATTTTACATTAACGGTAGCGATATGGGCGTAGGGACATCAGAGGCATAAAGTGGTGAGGTAGATGTGGTTGCCGAGAGCGGCAAACACTCAGGCAGCATGTCTGCATTTGTCCCATTTTTTATCTCCTCGGCGACATTTTCCTATGTGAGCACAGGAAATCTAGACCAGCTCATTCTCATTTGCGTTGTCCCCCAACACCCGTCACTTTCTTTCCTTTTTCAACCAAGAGATAGGTCCACTTCCCCCCACCCTTCGCCATCCACCATGCTTTCTTCGTCTTTTCAACCAAGAGACCGGTTGGGTAGCCAGTATCTACTACTTTCCCCCGTTTCCTCTTAGAACCAAGTCCTAGATTCATGCTACAACTTTCCCACTTTCTTCCCTATTTGAACCAACTCTTATAGTCGACTGTATGAACTAGCTTTACCTCTAATAATAGTAAAAGTCTAGGTGGCTTTAGAAGTGCGGACGGAAGTAGAAAAAGATCCACACGAAGCCAAGTGGGGAGCTGGGGCAGTAGAGCAAGGCAGGTTTCGAAGGAATATATACCTGAGGGTCATCCGCATGTGGCAAAGACAGCGTCGGGAGGCCGCATCTTGGCCACAATACCGCAGGGAGGAAGAAGGGGTCAGAGGCCCTTCGGAGCCGGCGCTCTCTCGGAGAGAACGACACGGCCGCCGATCGGGACGCGCGGGCAGCCGTTGGTCTCCTCCCTCGCCGCCGACGACAGCGTGAATGATGCACCTACACCCCTGCCCCGGTCGAGGTTGTCCGGCCGGATTTGTGACCAGGCGTGAGCTGAGAGAGAGTGTGGCCACCTATGTCTTTCTTAGATCTAGAGAGCATGAGAGAGTGAACGAGAGGAACCCTAGTAAAGCAAGCGCTAAGGCTCCTGCTTATATATGTAGTGGAGTGATTTTGTTGTACCAGCTTCAAAAAAATGCGCTCCTACGTGTACCCGCGAGTGGGTGTGAGAGAACTAGTGCGTGCGAGCACCGCTTCTCTTCGTGAGAGTACAATATACTATGCCCAAAGAACGTTCGCCACAAGAGTAATAGTATAAGTGTGTGACGTGTGAGCTAAAATAAAATGTGCGCGACGTCTTTTGTTTTTTAGAAGTTCTGAGGGTAGGGTGTGAAGAGCACATATGTGTGTGACGTCTACCTGCAGATAGACGGTGGGTGCGAGAGGTCTCGGGAGGGTGCGTGTGCTCGAGAGAGAGGGGGGCACGTATCAATGCAATGCATGTGTCCGTAAATCATTATCCGACAAACGTTCGCCACAAGCCTTTTCCTGACGAACGCCGTAAGAACCGTTAGATCGGCATCCGACAGTGTCAGTTTTGCCATGTCATTTAATAGAACAGCCACTCCTCCTACACACAAATCTTCCACGTGAGTGTTAGCAACTGCCGTATGCTCCGTCCGTTCCAAAATGCAGTGCATATGGCTTTATTGAAAATTCGAACCTCGCAAACTTTTACCGAGTTTTCGTGTACCAAATTGCACATGTAGAATACCCTGTATGTATCATTTCATTCATCTTCAAGAGGTAACTATAAAGATGGGGGAGGAGTCTACAAAGAAAGACCATCGTATCACCTGCAGCAATTTCAACCGTCCTTTGGTGTGGAGGAATATCATAGGAACTATATATGATATGAGTTTTATAGGATTTTTTCCTTTAGAGCCAATTGGTTCATAGGAATAGATTCATATACTCCACATTTCAAAGGAAATAAACATGATATCATTTCTATAGCTTTAGAGCCACTTGGTTCATATGAATGGATTCCTATACTCCCATAATTTCAAAGGAAAATAAACATTAGCGTATATTCAATAGAAAAGTTCATATGATATGAACCAAATTACATCTCTTTTCTAATCCCTCCTCATAGGAATTGAGATACATGTCATCTCTAGATTCAATAGAAAAGTTCCTATGATGTCAACCAAATGACATCTTTTTTCCAATCCCTACTCATACGAATTGAGATACTCCATGTCATCTCTTTCCCTACAACTTACATGTATACATCTTATACTCCTAAATAGCTAGTACAACCCACTAGTAGCTTTTTTCCAAGACATGCAACTATGGCACAAGAACTATATAGTGTGCTAATAACTTGAAAGATGGTCGCTGGATGAAGCTAATCCGACAGTGCAGAGATGGCAAATCCGAGCACTACTGGCCGTTGGATATCATCAACATTCCACCAGATCTGCCACATGTGCAATTTAGAAGACTCCATGGTTGAACTTAAGCATAATGCACAAACTCAAAACACATGCACTTCTCATTTGTTCTAGAATCTTTCGTATCATAATTGATTTTTTTCTAAATGAAATGCCATTATTTGTTTTTTACTTTATGCTTCACAATGCACAACCCCATGAATCTTAACATTTTTATAAAACTAATTGATTTTGAATGAGATGAACTATAAGAACTAAACGAACATCTACATCATCCATATATGACTCAAAGCTTTACATGCTATAGTGTGTATTTATTCATAATTTGGTTTCGAAATCTCATGCGTTCAATGCATGTGTACCTTACTAGTTTTGAGTAGAGTAGCAAATTTCACGCGGCCCCGGGTATATCAAAATGCAGGGCCCATGCATCATTGCCTTTCGGTCGAACCTACGTCCACAATTTTTTGTACGTACTATATCTCCACTGGTCCCCGAACCCAAAATGCTGCCTCGTTCCCCTAAAACCAAGCGGCCCACACATACTTAAGGCATCGACTCGAACTCAATCCCTCTCCCGTTTACTACGACGTGGCCCCGCACGCCCTAGTAGTACTCCTACAAACCCTACCGCCTCACGCATCATCGATTTTCTTCAAGAGGACGAGGGAGAAGCCAATTTGTAGTGGAGGCGCTTTCAAAAAAATGATCTGTAGTGGAGACCCCTACCCTAGGGTGCCCTAGGTAGCTGCCGCACGCATCATTGGTTTTCTCTTTTCTTTATGCTCTTGCGCCCTAGAGTGAAATGATGGTTGCTTCGTCCGTCCAGCTTAATGCGGGAAAGGTGGGGCTTTGTGATTTGACCCCTCATTGCTCATTTTCTACTACTACGGCGCTACGACCGGGGTGCCTCCAATTCCAACCGGGGTGCATCGCACGTGGAACAAGACGGTGGATGAGCCACATGTCGGCCAAAGGGGCCGTGTTAAGTGTGTCGCCATTTCGTGTGCGAACTGACCCTGCTTGAGTCGCTACGCCAACACGACAGGTGCAGCCTACCACTTGGTTTTGCTCCTTGGTGAATCCCGACTATATTGATCTAAAAAGATATGTACTGAACTACCCTCTCTGTCTCGTTTTTTTAGACGTCTCGGGTGATAGGGCGTGCACGTAGTTCTAGGTCATCCATTTGACTAACTAAATCTGAGTTACTATGTCACAAAAAGTATATCATTGGATTATTAAGCGGATGTAGTTTCTAAACATATACTATTCATCACATATATAGCCAGTTAATTCTCAACCTAGAACGACGTACATGCCATGTAAAACGATATGGAGGAAGTATAGTACTAGTAAAAATGAGGTGATTTTACCGAGCGATCGGCGGGGGAGCATGGCCTGTCATGCGGTCCCACATGTCATGATGTACCAAGGCGATGCGCGTGTCCCTCTTGAGGCAGAAGCAATACTACGTGGTTTGAGATGATGGCGAACCGAAGTGTGAAATAATGGTTGCTTCGTCCGTCTGGGAAGGTGCGGCATTGTGATTTGACGTCTCATTGCTCATTACTACTACTACTGGGGCGGTACGACTGTGGTGCGTCCCCCCTGCTGTTCTGCACTGTTATTTGGTGCTTGATATGTCGACCCGGTTGCTATATGTCCCACATGTCAGCGACAGGAAGTAAAGAATTCATGAAAGGAGCATCGACGGAGGAGTACAAGACACGGCTTGGGTTTTTGCTGCTTCGCGCGATCCATCGATACAAACCCGGACTAAAAAAAAGGTGAGGGCGGGTCTTTTCCCGCGCGGCAGGCAGGGGAGTTTGGCATAGTCTGTTCGAGGAAAGGAGGCAGGAAGGGAAACAAGCAAATAAAGGTTGAGCGACTTAGTTTTGGGAAAATCTGATTTTACGAAGTACGTACCCACTAGGGTTTATAGGGCTCATCTACAAAACATTCCTTTTTCCGTTTTATAAGTCTCAATTCTACTAGTAGTAGTAGTACCATCACATGTTGGATTTCGAGGTGCGTTAGATCACCCGAAGCAAGCAGTGTCAAGAGAAAACTCACCAATGCATGTAGAAGTTCATGGAAATTTAGTGGTCATTCATGCATTCGTTCTAATTAATGCCTCGGTAAACATAACTTCTTGAGAAAAACGAGCGTACTAATTACTTGTGCAAACTAGGAGTACGAAATTAATTCGACCACTCACCGTCTACCTTGGTTGGAGAGATTTTGAAATTGAGCCATAAAATGGAAAGGAGGGAGTAGTAACTTTTGTCTCGATTACTATTTGTGGCCTTGTATAGATGCAAAATGTATTTTTTATAGTGGCCTTGTATAAGTAAATGGAGGGAGTACTAAAGGACATATATATTCCAAACAATATGATAATCTCTCTAACCAAGGTAGTAGGGACGAGGAGTAAACGGAGGGAGTACTAGTAAAATTTTCTCCTCGTCCTGCAAGCCACCGCGCGCGTGGGCGAGGGAGCGGGCGTAAGGCGTAGTAAGCAAGCTTCACCTCACCCTACGAGCCACCGCGCCCATGGGCGGGGGAGACGGCGTACTAAGCAAGCTTCTCCTCGTTCTGTGAGTTGATGGGACACATCAAAAGTACTCCAGTGTATAGAGCCTTGCCTCTAAGGTAGGCCCCACATGGTTTGCCTCTCTTTTAACATGACGCGTCAAGTCGCAATTTGTTTGTTCACCCGTGGTAGACGATCCTCCCTCCATCTAGTGGACAACCAGTACACGTGTCAAGTTACCACGTGGGCTGCCTTTTCGTACAGAAATGAGCTCCACCGTGTACCCGCGCGGGTGTGGTTGGGAAAGAGACAGGAGTACGTGTGCCGTGCGTGCACCTCTTCTCTTCGTGCACATCCCCCACCTACGTGGGTGTGTGTGAGAGGGACTATAGAGATACAAACCTAGACATAATGCGCCGTCCATCCCCATGCCTCCGCCCAGTCCGACCACCAGTCACCACCACGCCCCACTCCTCCTCACCTTATCTCTCATCTTTCTCCCTCCATTTTTATATACAAGGCCACTATCAAAATTACAATTTGCAGATATACAAGGCCACTAACACTAATCGATGCAATATTAATGGTGTTTGCCTCGTAGTACTACTAGCAAAGGAGGACATTAATTATCCCTTGCATGCATGTGGGAGTGTGAGCATTGGATTGATATGCATGAAAGAAGAATACACATTAATTTACACGGCAAACAAGGAAACAAGGTGGCTTAAAACATTGAGTTAGAAGACATTAATTTTTGCCTTGGTACCTGTAATATGGGTTTGTGGCCTTGTATACAAAAATGAAGTCCGATAAAATTCTCGAGATACCATTATCCGATAAAATTCTCGAGCAATCATTAGTTTTTACAAAATGGGATTACTCCTGCATGGGTCAATCACAACAGGTGTTTTGTAAAAAAATGCATCTTGATGTTCCGTGCAATGCACGGGCATCTTGCTAGTCCATGAAAACAACACATGGGAAAATTCGACGGCGAACAAGGGATTTGAATCTGTTGGGAGGGGCTGTTTGGATCTTGCCCAGGGTAGCCAAAATATTGGCGTCCCTTTTGTCCACCGGTGCCTTTGCCACCGATGAACGAGGAATGGCTCAGGTTCTCATGCATCCTCCAGCACGCACGTTGGAGACGAGCTCGCACAAGCTGTGTTCTTTTTGTCCCACCACGCCGCCCGAGCCGCCCGCAGACCGACCGGCGACCCGCAAATTACGCCATCCAACCGCAGCCGCACACATTATGACAGCAAGTCAACCAACCGGACGAAATTCACGCAAACACGGAGATATTCCATATAAACAACGACGGAAATCATATAAGATACCGGATTTTCATACAAACATGACGGATGTCATTACATTCAAATGAACTACGCGGTGCTAGTTCTAGACACCACAGGTATATAATACCTGGCCTAATGGTCGCCCGCCGATCGATTTGTGTTCCTCATGTCCGGCAGCACGATCACCGGACTGCCGGGAGCCCCGGAGGTATATGCGGGGTCGACGAAGGTCCTCGCAAGAAAAGGATCTGGCAAGACACCTGCTGTGTACGCTGGCGTCGCCTCCGTGGTGGCCTTCATGGGACCCAAGCTGCGGCGACCTCCCGTGTTCTACTTCTCCTCGATGATGGCAGCAGAAGCGGAGGCGCTCGCCACCGACTCGTCGCTCTCCGCGCACCCGGCTTCTGTCGCTGCTTGCATGGCGCGGCCGCCGGCATGGGAGTCTTGGCCATAGAAACGGGAGATGCGGTACGAGGCGGCGGCGTGGACGGCAGCAACGACGCCCATGCGCCGCTCCTCATCGAGCTGGCCTGGAGCGGCGAGTTGCTGAACCGCGCACCGGCTTGGGGCGGCAGCTGGCTCCGTCGGGCGAGGGGAGGGAGGTGGATCAGCGAGCTGCATAGCTCGTATCCGGCGGGCTCGGCGGGCCACCCAGTCGGCTTGGATGCGGAATAACTACTCTTTGTAAGCCATTGTAAGAGTGGACAAAATGGTGAAGGAGGAGATAGGGGAGCGGCGGAGGTGTGCGATTCTTGGCCGGCGTTTGGCCTCGTTTAAATAGGAGATTAAATAGACGGCGGATGGGAGGAGCTCGGCCGGCGTTGCATTTAATGCCGGCCCGGTCATGAACGGACGTGCATCCAGAGTGGATTTCTCGGCTTCCACACGGGTGGGTTTCATGGAGGCGTTTGAATGCGGCAAGGAGGCATGTTCAGCCGGGCATGCAGCGAGTGGCGCCCTCGACTCTGACGTAGGACAGCGCGCCGTTCTTCCACTGACGTGTGGGCTCTTTGGGTACATGGCCTGCATGTCAGTGACCCAGCGCAGGCAGCGCACAGCAGAGGAACCTTTGGTGGGCCAGGGCGGTCAGAAGCGGGCATTTCATAAACCGATGATTGTTCATTGAGTGTGACGTCATCCTTTTCATGTAGATAAACCTACTATGTTGATAGCCCGTTCGATACGTTGTGATTCATAAAGACCGCTACAAACATGAATGTTCTGCTTATCACAGATAAGATTGATTAATACCCGTAAGAATCCATGTCCTTAACAAAGGGTGCATGCATGTATAGGTTGAGCGTGTGTCTTGCGTCGTGTGATGTGTGCATGCAAGCGTGCGAGTGTTGCATGCGTGCAAGGGTACGTTTCAGTGTTGCATGCATGTGTGCGTACGTGCGTGTGTTCGTGAGTGCATGTGTACGCATCAGTGTTGCACGCCTGCATGCGTGTGTGTCTTCGTTATGTGTACGTGTCAGTGTTGCACGCCGGCATGCGTGCAAGTCTTGCGTGCGTGCATGTGTACGTGCGGGGTGAGGCTACATGTCAGCCGACTGACTATTTCATCTCTGGTCATTACATTTTCCAGCCGTTGGATACGAAATCAAGGGACTGCAGTTTATCATCAAACTCCACCCCCTGAGCCGCCAGCCACCACCGGCCGAACCACCGGCCCCCACCGCCCGCGGCCGGCCCGCGCAGCCACGCCGCCCCGCCCGCCCCGAAACCACTCCTCACC